>NC_083819.1:12323894-12329662 GCF_015708825.2 Lethenteron reissneri
TATGGCTTCCGGAGGGCTCGCACTCACGTGCTTACGTCATCATACGTAAGCACGTTTTAGTCAACAATATTATTTGTCGCCACCTCGTGGAATCTTTAATAAAAGAAACTGAGTAGATTGTAATAATAGTGAGATAGGAACAAACAAGATGTATTGTAAGAGTCACTTTATTTTTCATTAATATTAAAGAAGTGAAGTTGCCTTTACATGCTTAAGCTGTTAATTTATCCATTGCATGGGTGGACCTTATCCTTATCAATCATCCAGACATTTGCCCCCCCTGAGAGATTTTGCAGGAGCCACCACTGGTTCGAACATTCCACGTGGCCACACGAAGTGGCTTTACGTTGTTTCTGGAGGAGCCCCGAGGGTGAAGATTCAATCTCCTGGCTCCGCCAATTGGGGTTTGGCCAGGAGACGTCATAGACGCCTGTCCCCCCGGGGCCTCCGGCACAAGATTATTTGTTACAGATTTATTCAGTTGGGGAAGTTAAGAGGCTGAGCCACGTTGGGTGGTGAGGAAAGATCCGCGCCATCGGCCACGTGGCCGAAGGACCTCTGCACGCCGTCGGCCAGCGGTGTGCGGAGTGCGGGAATAGAGGAGCTAACGGAGGAGCGTGCGTGGCACGCGAGAGGGAGCGTGCGCGGGGCGCAGAGAGGAGGCCAGTGGGGGTGCGGAGAAGAACCTGAATAAAAGACAGACGGAGACCAGCAGTGCCTGACGGAGTTTTTATTACACTGACACACACACACTGACACAGACGCACACACACACTGACATACTGACACACACACACACTGACACACACACACACACAGATGCACACACACACACTGACACACTGCCACACACACACTGACACACACAAACACAGACGCACACACACACACACTGACACATTGACACACACACTGACACACACACACACAGACGCACACACACACTGACACACACAGACGCACACACACACAGACGCACACACACACTGACACACACACAGACGCACACACACCCTGACACACACACAGACGCACACATACACTGACACACACACACACTGACGCACACACACAGACGCACACACTGACACACAGACGCACACACACACTGACACACACACACAGACGCACACACACACTGACACACTGACACACACACACTGACACACACACAGAGATGCACACACACACACACTGACACACTGACACACACACACACACTGACACACACACACAGACGCACACATACACTGACACACACACACTGACGCACACACACTGACACACACACACACACACAGACGCACACACACAGACGCACACACTGACACACAGACGCACACACACACTGACACACACACAGACGCACACACACCCTGACACACACACAGACGCACACATACACTGACGCACACACACTGACACACACACAGACGCACACACACAGACGCACACACTGACACACAGACGCACACACACACTGACACACACACACAGACGCACACACACACTGACACACTGACACACACTGACACACACACAGAGATGCACACACACACACACACTGACACACTGACACACACACACACACTGACACACACACACACAGACGCACACATACACTGACACACACACACACTGACGCACACACACTGACACACACACACAGACGCACACACACACACACTGACACACAGACGCACACACACACTGACACACACACAGACGCACACACACTGACACACACAGACACACACACAGAGATGCACACACACACACACTGACACACTGACACACACAACAGACGCACACTCACACACACAGACGCACACCACACACTGACACACACACAGACGCACACACACTGACACACACACAGACGCACACACACACTGACGCACACACACGCTGACACACACACACAGACGCACACACACACAGACGCACACACACACAGACGCACACACTGACCACACAGACGCACACACACACAGACACACACACACAGACGCACACCACCACACACAGACACACACACAGACGCACACACACACAGACGCGTACACACACTGACACACACACACAGACGCACACCACACTGACGCACACACACACTGACGCACACACACAGACGCACACACACTCACTGACACACACACACACACAGACGCGTACACACAGACGCATACACACAGACGCACACACTTACACACAGACGCACACACACACAGACGCACACTCACGCACACACACACACACTGACACACACACACTGACACACACACACAGACGCACACACACAGACGCACACACTGACACACAGACGCACACACACACAGACGCACACACACACAGACGCACACAAACAGATGCACACACTGACACACAGACGCACACACACACAGACACACACACAGACGCACACACACACTGACACACACACACACTGACACACACACACAGACGCACACACACAGACGCACACACTGACACACAGACGCACACACACACAGACGCACACACACACAGACGCACACACACAGATGCACACACTGACACACAGACGCACACACACACAGACACACACACACAGACGCACACACACACACAGACACAGACGCACACACACACTGACACACACACAGACGCACACACACACTGACACACACACAGACGCACACACACACTGACGCACACACACACTGACGCACACACACAGACGCAACACACAGACGCAACACACACACTGACACACACACACAGACGCACACACACACAGACGCACACACAGACACACAGACGCACACAACACAGACACCACACACGCCCACACACGCACACACACACACTGACACACACACACTGACACACACACAGACGCACACACACACAGACACACACACACGCACACATACACACACACACGCACACACACGAGTTCTCTCGCCTCATCTGCACGCTGTTAGCTTTAGGGTCCCTGGGCTGCGGGCGGCCGTGGCCCTAACTCGGCACAGGCGCTTCTGACCGTCGCTGGCGCACGCGGTGGTGGTGGGGGAGCCGCGCTGTTATTAATTTGACACAATTTGCCAAATTGTGGGTAATTTCCAAATGTGGAAAAATTGGAGCCACGATACCGGCAAACAATGGGCTGGTCTTGAGAGATGTCTCGCGGGTGTCAATTCTCCACCGCAGTCTCTCGCGCGCCGTGGACCCCGCGAGCGCACGCGGGCACAGGGCCGCTGTTCACGCGAATGCAGGTTGCGTGGACTGTACGGGGAGACTTCTTTCGCGCCGTACTTGGCCAACCGTGGTCGTTGGCGTTGCTTCGTCCGTGCCCGCACGTTGGCGCGTCACCGCCTGGTGCGCGTTTCAGGTTGACTCAAGAGGCCAGGCTGAGTCTCGTCTGGCGAGAGCGACCTGGGGCTCACCAACAACGTGACGACAACGCAAATAGATATCGGGATATAAAAACAACCGCGCTGAGAGAGGAGAAATCCAAAGCGGTGCACGACCATAATCAACATTTCATTGGGACGCATTTCCCGTGACTTAAGTTGGCTCGGACAAACGACTTCCAAGAACCGCTGTGAGTAAAAGTTGAGATGAGCCTTGGAGGATCGTGTCGAAGCACAGGGCGAGAGCCACCACCGCTGCTTTCCTCTGATTGGCGGAGTCGCACCTCGCTCCCACACCAACTCACGTCGACCACGCGGCACTCGACGCCGACCTCGTTCCGCAGCTCGCCGCTTGCGAGTGGCCGTGCCGCGTGGCGGAACCGCGCGCGGTTTTTTTTTTGCCAGGGAAACCGGGGCCTCGGCAGGTCTCTGCCCTGCCTCTGCTGCACTGTAACGTCTATTTACGATGTGCAGTTGAAACCGGGGGCTCTCCT
Organism: Lethenteron reissneri; assembly: GCF_015708825.2. NCBI lineage: Eukaryota > Metazoa > Chordata > Hyperoartia > Petromyzontiformes > Petromyzontidae > Lethenteron > Lethenteron reissneri. The sequence continues at coordinate 12,327,784 of NC_083819.1, forward strand.
GGCGGGGATGTAGGGGGGGAGGGGCTAGCGAAGCGCCGCGGTGCTCGCTGAGAGTGCCCGATTGTGCGACCCCCTCTTGCTGGCCGGCCACTGCCGCATTATTGTGTTACGCTAAGTCAAAAGCCATGCTCGCGACGTTTCGCCTTCACGACAAAGGAGTGATTTGTGTGTTTAACGCGTTTAATCCGCGTCTAATTTAGCACCACATGGATCGCGTAAATATTTTGCAGCTGCCGAAGCGTTCGCCTCGCGCCAGTGGTTCAGCAGCCGCGCGAGCAACGCAGCCGCGGCGTGCGGAGAGCCCTCTGAGGACGCGGCGTGAAGCCCGCGGGAGACGACGACGATGTGCCACCGGCTTGGTCAGAAGCCACGGCGGTGTCCGCATCCCTCGGCCGCCAGGCGGCGGTCCGTGGAGTCGGTTGTTGTTTGCAAAGGGAGAATCTGCACGGCTGCGGTTACTTGAAGGAGGCAAATGATCGCCCGACTATTTAGTTGTGGTCAGTTGAAAAAAGAAATAGTGCACGGGTTATAAAACAGGATCACAATGGCCTGCTGTTGTGGGAATAATCCACCAGGTCTTTAAGAGCCAATTTAGAGCGAGATGATGGAATGATAGTAATTACTGGACAGCTTATTAGGCAGCTGCAGGAGTGAACCATTACTTCTGGAAACTGGCTTAGCAATGAGCGTGGGCATCACACACCGCGGAAAAAAATGTGCGGAGTAAATAATTAAGTTCCGCGGCTATTTATTGCCCAAATTTAAACGAAAATTAGTGGAACATTTCACCGACTTGACGCAACGAGTCGCCTTAGATCGGCCAACGGCCATGCTGGATGCAATTTTGGATCTCAAACTGCTCAGCATGGCACGCCAGGCGTGAGCAGGCCCTGCCGATTCCTCTACCCGAGTGGGATGTGCATCATGAATCTATCGATGCACCACACTTTGTACATGAAGGTCATGTTGTATATTAGTATCGTTGTTTGTGGCTGCCATCAGCAGCCGTGTCTCTTCATGACTGGATGAGGGTATCTCAGCACGTGGATGGTATCGGCTGCACAGTGGATGACAGTGGACGGCTTGACGCGCCCCCCACTGGGTGGGCGAGCTGACAGATGCGCGCGCCGCTTCAGAAGTCGCCGCTTCCGCGTGGATTCTGCTGGCACAGCGGGTCGCGGGGCGCGGCACGAGCTGCGTACGTACCACCCCGCAGCCCCCCCCCCCGCCAGCAGCCCCCCCCCCTGCCCTCAGCCCCCCTGTCCACAGCCCCCCCCCTACTGCAGGGCCCCCCTGCCCGCAGGGCCCCAGCAGGACGCCCCCCCCCCCCGCATGGGTGCACACTGCGGGCGGGACAGAAATAGAGGAGGGAAGGAAGGAAGGGCCGCTGTTTATACCCAGGTGTTGAAAGGGAGGAAAGAAAGGGGGCCGCTTCATGAATGCTTGGGGTCTCAATCTGAACGCCGTGACGCTCGCTCGATGCTCTGCGACGATGAACGGGGTCGGCTTAGCGGCGCAGAGCAGGCCGCGACGTCTCCTCCCCATATTTCTCTCGACACGTGCAGAGTAAACATTTTCGTGTCGACGAGGCGGGAGCACGATCCTTGAGGAGGCACTTTCTTTATTGACACTCTTAGGTTCAGCCTCATTCCTTCCAAGTCGTATAGCCCAGCCTAGACACAACCCTGACCGCGTTACACTGACGGCATCGACCGAGACAGCCAACAACCGTCTGTTACCGAGTGAAGGTGGCAGCGACGAAGGCGGCGACGACGACAGTGACGTCGAAACGAGTCCACTTCCCACCACCGGCAGCCAGGAGCTCTCGCTACTCGCCCTGGCCGCGCCTCCCTTCTCGAACCCGAGCGGGTTCCAGGGG